>NC_136430.1:389608499-389620999 GCF_052849685.1 Lactuca virosa
CTATGGAGTTGGTATTCTTATAGAACTTGACAAAAATTCAAAAAAATGACATCGTATTTTTATAGAATGTAACAATAAAAATTGTTTTTTTGTTTATTTTTGGACCTTACATTCTTCAATAATATTAATAATAGATGATTATTCTTTAAGAATGTTGTTATTCTTCAACTCATGGTTCAAAATTTTGTTATTTTTCAAAATGTTCATTCAATCAGAATATGTATTCTGTCAGAATTTGTATTCAATCAGAATATGTATTCTATTAGAATATGTATTTTAAACTCTTGGTCCACATTCAACCCTACATCCACACAATACTTACCATCCACATTATAACCTAGCCCTATATATATATATATATATATATATATATATATATATATATATATATACACCATCCAAGCTATAAGATTATTGTTAATCTTTGTAAGCATCAAAGAAGTTATGTCTGTATTTCTTGAAGCTAGCCATCTTAAATTAAAGCTTCGAGAAATATGTGTCGCCACTAACGATTTCATTAATGTAATAGGGAAAAGGGGTTATGGTTGGATTTATAGCGGAAATATTTTCGGTCTGATGAATATGAAGCATACTATTGGTTAAGGTCGTAAGGAGTTCTTGAAGGAGGTTCAAATACTTTCCCGTCACCAACATCCGAATCTTGTCTCCGTAGTAGGTTATTGCGACGAAGGCAAGGAGAAGATCCTGGTTTACTCATATGCACAATTTGGTAGATTGGATAAGCACATAGAAATGGGCAACACAACATTTAGGCTATCATGGAAGCAACGGATAAAAATAAGTCTTGATGTGGCACGTGGTTTGGAGTTTGTACACCACTGTGCTGTAGAACATTGCGGAATCATCCATGGTGACATAAAGAGCACAAATATTTTACTTGATAACAACTTTATTGGAATAGTCTTAGACTTGGGACTATCCAAAATAGTTCCTGTCACAAAAGACGGAATCATTGACATTGAAGATGTGAGTGGTACATAAGGATATGTGGATCCATAATTTACGTCTAAAGGAAAGCTAAAACAGGGAGTCAGATGTGTACTCCTTTGGTGTAGTTTTATTTGAGCTACTCTGTAGAAGACTATCTTATGCTATGGACAAGGTAACAAAGAAAGACCACTATCTTAAAGATATAATAGGAAGCTACAAAGAAAAAGAAAAATTAAAAAATATTATCGACGATAAGCTACTAGTTCAAATGAAGTCAAATTCCTTCGATGCATTTGCTGCAATTACACATAAATGTATGGAGAACGATCCGATCGACCTTCAATGGTTTCGATCATAGAACAACTCTAGAAATTTTTGGAATTTGAGGCAAGTTAATCTTCTAAATTGTATGATTACAATGCTATATGTGATAAAGTGTAGTGGTATAAAAATTTTGGATTCTATAAATACAATACTATAAAAAGATAGATTCTAAAAATACAATGTTATTTAAATGTGTATGTTAGTGTTTTCCCTTCTTCCTTCGGTCACAATGTATTTCTTTTAACATAAACCAACTTTCATCGGTTTTTTATTCCTATTTTTTACATGTTATGATTTTTTACTGTGAAATAGAAATTGATATATAATAAATACAATAACTTGAGAAAAAAATTAGAAGATATTGAACTTTGTGTAAAATAGTGACTAAGAGCCATCCAACAAAATAGTTAAAGCAACACTATATATATATATATATATATATATATATATATATATATATATATATATATATATATATATATATATATATATATATATATATATATATATATACGGAATAGTGACAAATCAATATAGAAACAATAAATTACTCCAACACAAGTCGTTTTTGTTTCGTTAAATCTATTAAAAATATGAAATGATGACAAAAATTTAATCTAAATTTAGTTAGACAAAAGAATCAAAATCCATTTTTGGATAAGAAAACCGAATTATCAAACTTATTGAAACCATCCGTACCCTTAAGCCCATTCTTACTTTTCTAAACTTTTATAAAATTATTCAAAGCATTCATAGCCTTAAGCTCATTATTACTTTTCTCACTTTCTGTAAATACCCCCAATTTCCACAAAGAGAGAGATAACAATTTGTTATCATCAACTCTTTCAAAAATAAAAATTGTTATCATATATATATGTATATATATATATATATATATATATATATATATATATATATATATATATATACCATCCAAGCTATAAGATTATTGTTAATCTTTGTAAGCATCAAAGAAGTTATGTCTGTCATTCTAGAAGCTAGCCATCTTAAATTAAAGCTTCGAGAAATATGTGCCGCCACTAACGGTTTCATTAATGTAATAGGGAAAGGGGTTATGGTTGCATTTATAGCGGAAATATTTTTTGGTCCGATAAAGTCACCGTGTTCCTGAAATACTTTCCCGTCACCAACATACGAATCTTGTCTCCCTAGTAGGTTACTGAAATACTTTCCCGTCACCAACATCCGAATCTTCTCTCCCTAGTAGGTTATTGCGACGAAGGCAAGGAAAAGATGCTGGTTTACTCATATGCACAATTTGCTTGATTGGATAAGCACATAGAAATGGGTAACACAACATTTAAGCTATCATGGAAGCAACAGATAAAAATAAGTCTTGATGTGGCATGTGGTTTGGAGTTTGTACACCACCGTGCTGCAGAACATTGCATAATCATCTATGGTGAAATAAAGAGCACACATATTTTACTTGATAACAACTTTAATGGAATAGTCTCAGACTTGGGACTATCCAAAATAGTTCCTGTCACAAAAGACGTAAGCTTTGACATTGAACATGTGAGTGGTACATAAGGATATGTAGATCCATAATTTACGTCTAAAGGAAAGCTAAAAAAAGGAGTCGGATGTGTACTCCTTTGGTGTAATTTTATTTGAGCTACTCTATACAAGACCATCTTATGGTACGAACAAGGTAACAAAGAAAGTCCAGTATCTTAAAGATATAATAGGAAGCTGCAAAGAAAAAGAAAAATTAAAAAATATTATCGACGATAAGCTACTAGTTCAAATGAAGCCAAATTCCTTCAATGCATTTGCTGCAATTGCATATAAATGTATGAAGAACGATCCGATCGACCTTCAATGGTTTCGATCATAGAACAACTGTATAAATTTTTGGAATTTGAAGCAAGTTAATCTTCTAAATTGTATGATTACAATGCTATATGCGATAAAGTGTAGTGGTATATAAATTTTGGATTCTATAAATACAATACTATAAAAAGATATATTCTAAAATACAATGTTATTTAAATGTGTATGTTAGTCTTTTCCCTTCTTCCTTCTGTCACAATGTATTTCCTTTAACAGAAACCAACTTTCATCAGTTTTTTATTCCTATTTTTTTACATGTTATGATTTTTTACTGTGAAATAGCAATCAATATATAATAAATAAAATAACTTGAGAAAAAATTAGAAGATATTGAACTTTGTGTAAAATAGTGACTAAGAGTCATCCAACAAAATAGTGAAAGTTACACTATATATATATATATATATATATATATATATATATATATATATATATATATATATATATATATATATATATATATATATATATATATATATATATATATATAGTAGTCGTTTATCCACGCAAAGCGGCGGCGGCGAATTGTTTTTTTCGGCAATTAGATCCATTCAAAAACATGTCATATTATAAATAAGGCAATTTATTGGCAAGTATCAATGAATATTAGTTTCAATTCGGAAAAAATACTACGATTGCGATATATATATATATATATATATATATATATATATATATATATATATATATATATATATATATATATATATATATATATATATATATATATATATATATACTAGTCGTTTATCCACGCAAAGCGGCGGCGGCGAATAGTTTTTTTCGGCAATTAGATCCATTCAAAAACATGTCATATTATAAATAAGGCAATTTATTGGCAAGTATCAATGAATATTAGTTTCAATTCGGAAAAATACTATGATTGCGATATATATATATATATATATATATATATATATATATATATATATATATATATATATATATATATACTAGTCGTTTATCCACGAAAAGCGGCGGCGGCGAATAGTTTTTTTCGGCAATTAGATCCATTCAAACACATGTCATATTATAAATAAGGCAATTTATTGGCAAGTATCAATGAATATTAGTTTCAATTCGGAAAAATACTATGATTGCGATTAATTTCATTCTAATAAATAGTTTTTGAGTACTGAATAGTTTCTTTCGGTATGCGACACATAGTTATTTTTAGGGTTTTGAGGACGAAACAAAACGACGCCTTTTTTTGGGTAGGGCATGGGTGTTGCAGTTTTAGTTGTGTTTTCATAGGTTGTATTAACTGTGATGAGAATGTGACAATTTTAAACCATTGTGGGAACATATTAGGAACCGGAAAGATGGTTTGAGGGTCGAGAATATTAACGGCCAAGAGAGAAGGAATTTCAAACAACAAATGACAGAATAATTTTATTTTGTTTTCTATCAAAAGGGCATGAGAAGCGGTATGTTTTTTTTAATATCCAATCATAAATACTGTAAAGGTAGCATTTTTTCTTGAATCTCATGCATTTGAAACCCCTTTTTTTAACTTCCTGAAACCACATTCATTTGAAACCCCATTTTTTAACTAATGCAACTCAAAAGTTTTCTTAATTACGATTTAACACTCAAAAGTTTTATAACTTATATTTTGTTTAATTAGCGTTTAGTGAAAATTTTACTATAAAAAGGTCAATCTTTTGGGAAAACATGCATAAAAATTATATTGTGTTTTGTGTATATTACTCAATCTTAAATGTGACTCTCCAAACATCAATATTTTGCTTGGAATATCTTTTTGATTCTTCTTTTTTCGAGAAAAACGTTTTGATTGAAGGTTAGTGAAGAATTTTCATCAAGTTTCTATGGTTGAATGGTGTTAAATGAAGAAAGAAGATTCAGAAAACGGATATAGGTTTTCTTGTTTGAGCAAAGTAGACGAATGTTAGTTTTTTCTTTTGATTTAAATGTATATTTATGTAACATTTTTATTTATATATTCAACCACCCAATGTTCTTATTTATTTTATTGTAGTTTTTCTATTTTGATTATGTTTATTTTCTATTATTTTTTTAGGTTATCCTACACAACATATTTACAAGACAATATTTAAAAGATAACATAATTTTAACATTTGATATGTAATTATGATTGACTTATCATGATATGTTCTTCA
Organism: Lactuca virosa; assembly: GCF_052849685.1. Classification (NCBI taxonomy): domain Eukaryota; kingdom Viridiplantae; phylum Streptophyta; class Magnoliopsida; order Asterales; family Asteraceae; genus Lactuca; species Lactuca virosa. Next base: position 389,613,773 of record NC_136430.1, read on the forward strand.
TATGAAAGTAATTTATCCATATTACTACGACAATAATTACATATGACATTTACGAAAATATATATATTATATGTGATTTGTTTAACATATATATGCACCTATGTTTGTTATAAATTTATGATTAAATATCGTTATGTTTAATAATTGAAGGGATTAAAATGATGCATCAAAACCAATTATTTAGACGAATATAATAATAATAATAATAGTAATAATAATAATAATAATAATGATAATGATAATGATAATGATAATGATAATAATAATAATAATAATAATAATAATAATAATAATAATAATAATAATAAATACACATTTCCAAATACTGCATTCATTTGAAACTCACATCACAACTCAAAAGTTTTCTAATTTATGTATATTTATTAGTTACAACTCAAGAGTTTTTAACTTATGATTATTAATTAATAATCACTAATAAATTTTTTATTTTCCTTTCTTTTATAAGGTTGTAAAGTTTTGCTCATTAAAAACATTAATGTATTTGAAGATATTTGTGATTTAAATATGAAAAGTTAATATAAATGTTATAATAGATGTTTTAGTGTTTTTATGTTATTAAAAGTTGTAGTGTTTATTTTTCATATTTTTTATTATTCGTTGTATATATATCTTTTTTAATACAAATGTTATAATAGTTGTTTTTTTTATTTTTATGTTACTAAAAGTTGTAGTTCATATTTTTTTTCATACATTTTGTTACCCGTTATATATAGATTATCATACGTTTGATATATAATTTATACAGTTTTAAACGGTTTATAAAATTATCAAATAGTTGTATATATAACAATAACTTAAAAATTAAAACTATAATGTTTAATAAAACTAATATGCTAACTATATGTTTGCTTTACTACTAACATTTTGTTTCAAAGTAGAAATATTAAATAATAATTTGATAAACGTTATTATTTTAACTATATAATTTTATTCTCGCGCAACGCGCGGAGATTCCCCTAGTTCTAAATAAATGAATGTCAAATCAACCCAAAGAAATTAATGTGCATGGTTTAGTTTTAGCTAAAATTAAAATTTCACAAAAAAATCGGTTTCATCTCTAAAAAGTCTATTTCCAGATTGACTTTATATCATTTGTATTTTTATATTGTTTATATTATATAATTTGTATATCTTTAATTAAAAGTTTTTCTAATATATCTTATGCTAAAGCAAATTTCGTTTTTTGGTATAAATCATTTTGACGTTTCTTTCCTGTTCTTTTTTTAAAACAACAAATCCTTTAAAATGAAACAATAATTTTAAAATACTCAATTCAAAAGCTTATAATATATAACCTTCAACTCAAAAATGAAAGTTTAAATAAAATACACATTTTGACTTTAAATGTCCTCATAAAAATTATATATTAAATTTAACACCAAGTTCAATTAGTGCGATATAGAGTGTGGGGCGATTTGCATGTACTATGATGAGGTAAATTGATGGTGTTTTTTTTGTCTATTAATTGAAGTGTTTTTCTGTGGTTCAAAGAAATATATTAAATTAAAGTATTTTTCTATTTTAATGAATAGTTATTAAAGTTTAAATGTTTGTAGTTTTGCACTAAATCTTTGTCGAAATATGTTAGTGGAAGGTATCTACTGTTTTAATGTATTTGAATATTAAAATTATTTCTATATAAATAAAAAACAAATATTTACAAATTAAGACTAAAACAAAACTTTTGAAGGCCTAGTCCCTAAATCGAAAAATAAGAATGATAACTTTTAACACCAAGTTTAATTAATGTGTTAATAATGAAGTAACAAATTTCTAGTCTTCTTGTTCTGTTTTGATAACTTTTAACACAAATTTCCAGTAACAAATAAAAATGTTCCCATTATAAGTTGATATGAGGGTAATAAAACACATTTATCAATTTTAAGCAAACAAATGAAAACATCATAAATTTGGAAACATCATTTTTGGTTTTAAAACACATGAACGGCTGATAAACGGGTATAACAGCAGACAACATTATAATAGGATTAAGTTGATATTTCTTAGTTCTAACCATTTGTTCAGGAGTAACCACCATTTGTCTCATATTCAATTAAATATCTCACCAGTTCTTTGACTTTTTTCCTTCTAAAATGTGCAAAAAAATAACCACCATTAAAACCAACATATGATTGGGGTTTGTTTAATACAAATACACGATTACATCTTCATTTCATCGATACACCATATAAATTGGTACCAATAAATGAAAATAGTAAAAGACCAAATGTAATGAAAACTCACCATTATTAAACAACTCCATAGTCATTATCTATGCTGACGTTCCTCCTCTTCGATACTTCCTTGGTGGCATTGCTTAGTTGCACAAAAGCTACCTGAATTCAAATACTAATTATTTAGATTATTCAGATAAAAACCAGAAAACACAACCATTCTTGAAAATGATAATCCTATGTCTTTTATGGTTATCGATGTATCCACATACACAAGCCTCCTACCGTCATTCATGTAAGAGAGCATTACATGTAAAGATTTGGACAATTTTTTCTCCAAAAATAAAGAAATTCCCTTTTAATCTTTTGCATATGAGATGGTAAACCAAGAATTAACAAGGTGGGCGTTTTTTGGAATATAGGATTATTTAGGTTTTGGTGGTATTAAAAATTAACAACCAATCACACTTTTTACTAATGGTTTTGATTCTTTCATGAAATATTTAAACTACATTTTCTAGTTCTGCAATATTTAGACTACATAACCATAAATACACAGTCAAACCTACATACCTTTAGTCCCAAGCTCCAAGTCTAGTCTCATTATAACTAACAGTAAGAATCTGGAAGAGATGAACAAATTACTTAGTATACAAATATGGCATAAATAAAAGTGAATCAGTACCTAAGAAGCATCCATAAAACCACTGACCTGAGGTACAACTACAATAGAAACAAAACATCATAATGTTAGGGAAAATTAAGAAAAATAAGAGAAGATAAGAGTACACCTGAAGCAGCTCTTAATGGAAACTTCCATTCTTTTTCTAAGGATTTTTCGTGTTGGGGAAGAATCAATACTTGTAAATAACCTATATCATATCAAAATGTGAGATCTGCTACAATGAACTTCATAATCAAGTTTTTATTTGAAATTTCACACACATTCCCAAAAATTCATCGTTCTTTAAGTGATTTATGTCTAGAAAATATCGAACAAATCTACGTGACGAAATAACCAAGAGGCTGTCAAACCAAAAATCATCAGCAATTCAATGAAAAAGGGGATATGAGAAATTTTATGTTTGAAATTTGAACAATACTAAGAGAAATATTTACCTGGAGACCGAAGAGAAACCGATCGATAAAAGGAGAAGCTCCAGAAAAAAATTTGTGATTTTAGCTAAAATTAAAATCGGAGAACATGGATTAAAACGGGTCTTCTAATCGATCAGATCATAATAAGCATCGAAGAGAGAGCAAGAGAGAGATAATCAAGTATCAGTTAGCATGAAGGGTCTCATACGAAAGAAAGGGAGACATGATTGTGACAGACTTAGGATTTACCTGTGACAATGAGTGGTGGTATTGATGGTTTAGAAACCTTAGATCAAGAAAGCATATGAATAGAGAATATGGTGAAGAAAACATATACCTTGAATTTATCATCAATGAAGACGAAAGAGATGTGGGAGAATTAGATGGAATTTGTAGTTCATTTCCACAAATAAAGGCAGAGGACAGGTAAACAAGAGATAAGATGGAAAGATGTGGGAGAATTAGATCGAATTTGTAGTTCATTTCCACAAATAAACTCGATCAAAATCATATAAAATATTTTTTGATTGCATTACATACATATTGGATTTGTTTTTGTACAATTTAATTTAAATAAGGTTAAGTTTAAAATTTAAAATTAATATTATTTTATTATTGGTTACTTGTACTCATAGCTTAATGGTTTGGACGTCTCAAAAAAATAATATTATTATATTCAATCTATTTTTGGAAATATTAAGATTTCCTTTATAATGTATTATATATATATATATATATATATATATATATATATATATATATATATATATATATATATATATATATATATATATGTATATATATATATATGGAGTAGTGACAATTCATTATAGAAACAATAAATTACTCCAACACAAGGATCAAGTCGTTTTTGTTTGGTTAAATCTATTAAAAATATGGAATGATGACAAAAATTTAATCTAAATTTAGTTAGACAAAAGAATCAAAATCCATTTTTGGATAAGAAAACCGAATTATCAAAATTATTCAAAGCATCCATAGTCTTAAGTCCATTATTACTTTTCTAAACTTCTATAAAATTATTCAAAGCATTCATAGCCTTAAGCCCATTATTACTTTTCTCACTTTCTGTAAATACCCCCATTTCCACAAAGAGAGAGATAACAATTTGTTATCATCATCGCTTTCAAAAATAAAAATTGTTGTCCTATATATATATATATATATATATATATATATATATATATATATACCATCCAAGCTATAAGATTATTGTTAATCTTTGTAAGCATCAAAGAAGTTATGTCTGTCATTCTAGAAGCTAGCCATCTTAAATTAAAGCTTCGAGAAATATGTGCTGCCACTAACGGTTTCAGTAATGTAATAGGGAAAGGGGGTTATGGTTGCATTTATAGCGGAAATATTTTTCGGTCCAATAAAGTCACGAGTGTTGCTGTTATGAAACTGATGAATATGAAGCATACTACTGGTCAAAGTCGTAAGCAGTTCTTAAAGGAGGTTCAAATACTTTCCCGTCACCAACATCCGAATCTTGTCTCCCTAGGAGGTTATTGTGACGAAGGCAAGGAGAAGATCCTGGTTTACTCATATGCACAATTTGGTGGCTTGGACAAGCACATAGAAATGGGTAACTCAACATTTAAGCTATTATGGAAGAAAGGGATAACAATAAGTCTTGATGTAGCACGTGGTTTGGAGTTTCTACAACACCGTGCTATAGAACATTGCAGAATCATCCATGGTGACATAAAGAGCGCAAACATTTTAGTTGATAACAACTTTAATGAAATAGTCTCAAACTTCGGACCATCCAGAATAGTTCCTGTCACAAAAGACGGAAGCTATGACATTGAAGATGTCAGTGGTACATAGTGGTACATACATACAGATATGTGGATCCAAAATTTATGGCTACAAGAAAGCTAAAAAAGGAGTCGGATGTGTACTCCTTTGGTGTAGTTTTATTTGAGCTACTCTGTACAAGACCATCTTATGCTACGGACAAGGTAACAAAGAAAGGTCAGTATCTTAAAGATATAATAGGAAGCTACAAAGAAAAAGAAAAATTAAAAAATATTATCGACGATAAGCTACTAGTTCAAACGAAGTCAAATTCCTTCGATGCATTTGCTACAATTGCATATAAATGTATGGAGAACGATCCGATCGACCTTCAATGGTTTCGATCATAGAACAACTGTAGAAATGTTTGGAATTTTGTCACACCCCCAAACCGAGTTGGCGGAAACATTCGGGGGTGGAGGACGTCATGTATAGTATCATAACAGTGCACAATAGTAAAACAACCAACAACATCCATTGCATTAATAATATAGTTAATACATGTGTGTTCACTGTAAAGTTAAATGGCACTAAAAATGTATATATCAAAATAAAGACGAGTCTTGAATCCGCTTCGTCTTCTCCAAATCTGGACAAGTGTACCTGTCTACTGGTTCCGTGAGAATACAAGTTATTTTGAAAGAGAGTGTCAACATATAAATGTTGGCGAGTTCATAAGTATTTAGTGTCAAATGTTTTCATTTGTATCATGAAAATGTTTGTATTTTTTTAGTATGATTGTTTGTTACTTTCCCAGAAATCCTACATTTTCTGCTTATAATGAAATGTAGTCTTCTATCCAAGACCCGACTGTTTGTATGTTTGTTCTCTTGTAATAGTAAAAATGTAATGTTTGTACTTGAATAACAGTATAAAAGTATGATTTCCATATTAGTGACTATCTTTTACTAGAAAGATAGTATGCATAGCTTTCATGAAAATATCACTGTATAAAGTAATGGAAAATGAAGATAAGTAGTTGTATTAAGTTAAAATACTCTACCGATTGTTTACTGCCTTGTAACCGATTTGGTTAGTTAAGGTGAAAATGTGATTGAGGTCATAACCATACTTGATCGACCTAGTGTAAAACACGACGCTCTTCAAACGTCGAAATGATATGACATTTGTGACCCGTAGACCTGTAGGTCCCACTGTAGCTAGCAGCAAGGTGTGGGATGGTCAATCCCGTATAGATCTATACACAAACTTACGCTCTCCCTCTAGGGGAGACTCTAGTTATTAAACGTGACACAACAAGTGTATTGCTATGCCATGAAGTAGTATCTGACATTTTAGTTGTCATGTATATGTATAGTGTGTATGTTCCTTCTGTTTCATGTAAATATATATGTATAGTATGTTCCTTCTTGTACTCTTGTAGATGTATATGTATGTTCCTTTTGTATTCTTGTAAGTGTATAGGTATGTTCCTTTTTGTTCTTGTATATGTATATATATATATATATATACATGTTCTCTAAACTATACCTATTATAGTTTACTAGTATGTTTGTTCGTATTAAAATGACTTGTATAAAAGACTCAATTTCTCAACATGTACAATTGAGTTAAGTATAACTTTGAAAATGAGGTTTAATATTCATATATGTATTAGCATGTATAATCATAATTTAATCGACAGTCGGACTAGTGAATCCTACCCTAAGCCCACAACCAAACAAGGAACAGGAGTCAAGGTCATTAACAACACTCCTAAGTCCATTAAAGCATACTTATACTCAAATATATAATTCAATATGATTTTGAAAGTAAAAGAGAAATTGTAAAGAGTTTGAAAGTAGTTTTGAAAAGGGTTTTGAAATGATGTTTAACAATGTTTGAAAGTAGTATAGTTCTAATGTTTGTAAGTTTTCATCTGTAAATATAACACAATTACATTGTGTTCAACTTGTATCCCCCCTAGAAAGCATTTAAAACATATAAAAGGTTGATTGTAGGGGTATGAACTCACCTGCAGTGAGTGACTCGAATGAAAGATCGATATAGGATGTTTGGTATCACTAGTGAAGTCTCGAGCACAAACAGATCCTATTTAGCATATAATAACATATATATATATATATATATATATATATATATATATATA